>NW_026019840.1:2500-3516 GCF_900185275.1 Solanum verrucosum | reverse complement strand
TTTACAAGATCAATTCGGATTGGCTCTGGTTCGTTTAGAAAAATGTGGTTCGGGGGGACTATATGTGGAGCAATTCGGCATAAAATTGATACCGACACCTCAGAATTTGGTAACCTCACCTCCATTAACAACTACTTATGAATCCTTTTTCGGTTTACACCCATTATCTCAAGTTTTGGATCGAACTAATCCATTGACCCAAATAGTTCATGGGAGAAAATTAAGTTATTTGGGCCCTGGAGGACTGACAGGCCGCACTGCCAGTTTTCGGATACGAGATATCCATCCTAGTCACTATGGACGTATTTGCCCAATTGACACATCTGAAGGAATCAATGTTGGACTTATTGGATCCTTATCAATTCATGCGAGGATTGGTCATTGGGGATCTCTAGAAAGCCCTTTTTATGAAATTTCTGAGAGGTCAACCGGGGTACGGATGCTTTATTTATCACCAGGTAGCGATGAATACTATATGGTAGCGGCAGGAAATTCTTTAGCCTTAAATCGGGATATTCAGGAAGAACAGGTTGTTCCAGCTAGATACCGTCAAGAATTCTTGACTATTGCATGGGAACAGGTTCATCTTCGAAGTATTTTTCCTTTTCAATATTTTTCTATTGGAGCTTCCCTCATTCCTTTTATCGAACATAATGATGCGAATCGAGCTTTAATGAGTTCTAATATGCAACGTCAAGCAGTTCCTCTTTCTCGCTCCGAGAAATGCATTGTTGGGACTGGGTTGGAACGACAAGCAGCTCTAGATTCGGGGGCTCTTGCTATAGCCGAACGCGAGGGAAGGGTCGTTTATACCAATACTGACAAGATTCTTTTAGCAGGTAATGGAGATATTCTAAGCATTCCATTAGTTATATATCAACGTTCCAATAAAAATACTTGTATGCATCAAAAACTCCGGGTTCCTCGGGGTAAATGCATTAAAAAGGGACAAATTTTAGCGGATGGTGCTGCTACGGTTGGTGGCGAACTTGCTTTGGGGAAAAACGTATTAGTAG